>NC_081534.1:33482390-33517390 GCF_030273125.1 Centropristis striata
GGATCATTTTTAGATTGTTTTGGGTTGAAATATTTAAACAGTGGATAAACACTCTTTTATACCCAGATTTTATTGATGAAATTACACAAATTACCTTTAATTAAAACCTTTTCCTTCTTCAGAGAGCTGACATTTTAATTTAATTTCTGCTCAGAGTGATTCTGATTATGTTCCAGTCAGATTTAATGTGATTTAACTGAACAGTTTGAAATTGATTGAAGGGAAAATCAGTTAAATCACAATTCAAATAGGATTTTTTGACTCTGGAGATCATTTTAGACTAAAAAAGTACGACATCCTGATCGGAGGACTTTTGCAATAACAAAAAAAAATGTATATACTGTATTACGAGATTTTGCTGTAAAAAAACAAACAGGTAAAAGGTTTAACGGATTCAAAGTGATTTAATTGTACAGTTTTTGAGAAATTTTAAGCTAAATTCAGCTTTAACGACAGGTCAAAGATGATTATTTGATGATTTGGTGATTCTGACGTGGCCTTTTTCATCCTGGTAATATATATCCACACAAATTGTATCGGGCATTAAAATGAACAAGAAATTGAAGAAAACAAGGCTGGTCTTATAATAAATAATATTTTTTTCGATGACTGTAGACAAGGGGAAGAAGTTTACTATCTATCATGTGTGCCATTTTTAGTTACCAATATAACTATATGTCACATCCATTAGTTGTGTAATCCTCATACATTTTTGCCATTTATGTGCATTTATTTAACTTCCTAATCCATCTTTTACATCACCTAACCATTTACTTTTTTGCCCTAACCTTGGAGAAGTAGTTTCGTAACCTAAAATTAATTTTAAAAAGTGCCCTTTTTCAGCCTGGTAACCTAAGAAACTAAAGGTAAAATGTAAAAAAAAAAGCAATGGACTTATCCACTGGTAAACGCCCATTCAATAATGAATGGGCACCAAATTTGGTGAGTTTTAGGCTTTTAATTGTGGAAATGTGATGGTAGAAATTAAATGATAAATTCTACTTATAGCCATTAAAGGCAAACTTGATATGGATGTAAATTAGCGCCGCATCAGTAAAGCGTCTTTATCTTCTCCCTATCACTATATATTTTCATTGTCTGTGTCTTTAAAATATATCACAGACATACAGTCATGGAAAAAATTATTAGACAAGCCTTTTTCTCCAATTTCTTGTTCATTTTAATGCCTGGTACAACTAAAGGTTCATTTGTTTGGACAAATAATAATGATAACAGCAAAAATAGCTGATAAGAGTTTAATTTATCATTATATTTGTCCACACAAATTGTATCGGGCATTAAAATGAACAAGAAATTGAAGAAAACAAGGCTGGTCTCATAATAAATAATATTTTTTTGATGACTGTAGACAAGTGGAAGAAAGTGAAGGCAGTTTAAAGCTTGTTTAGTTACCATGGAGACCAGGCTTCTTGCCCCAGTGACGTTACTTCAAATAACATTGTTTACTATCTAACATGTGTCACATTTTTAGTTACCAATGTAACTATGTCACATCCATTAGTTGTGTAATGCCCATGCATTTATGTGCATTTATTTAACTTCCTAATCCGTCTTTTATAACACCTAACCATTTACTTTTTTGCCCTAACCTTGGAGAAGTAGTTTCGTAACCTAATATTAATAAAACGTAGCCTTTTTCAGCCTGGTAACCTAAGAAACTAAAGGTAAAATGTAAAGAAAAAGCAATGGACTAATCCACTGGTAAACGCCCATTCAATAATAAATGGGCACCAAATTTGGGTGAGTTTCAGGCTTTTAAATGTGGAAATGTGACAGTAGAAATGAAATGATGAATTCTACTGATAGCCTTTAAAGGCAAAGTTGATGTGGATGTAAATTAGCGGCGCAGCAGTAAAAGTGTCTGTGTGGACGTCGCTCCGGTACATAAAGATGGAAGATGGTGGTAAGAATGAGGAGCCAGATTTTAAGCATATTTTCCATATTTTCCTCTGGTCTAGCTCTCTGTTCTGGGTAACATTGAGTTATTTCTCCACCAGGTAGAAACACAAACATATCGTGAAGTATTTTTGATCCGAGCCAACTGGAATCCTGAGTGTTTACTCTGCTGCTGCCATGTTTTCCTCCTCCCTCGCTTCACGTCTTTATCTCCTCCCGCTCAGCTCCAACTTAGCCGTTTAGCACATCAAACGCGCCGCTGCCAGATAGATAAAAGTTACTGGATCAAGGCGTGTTCTCACGCCGCCAATATCTTGACATTTACAGTCCAGAATCTGGGGGCCGGCCGGGCTCCTGGAGAGCAGCCGGCTGATAAGGCTGCAGAGACGCTGCAGCGCTGAGCGTCTTTATCCCGGCCGAGAGCTGCTGAATCACCAACCACACACCTCAAACAGCTGGGGAAATTGCTCTCTGAAGCTGTAAAAAAAAAAAAAAAATGCTCGATTTCAAGAGCGATGGTTGGAAAAAGCCAATATGCAATTGATTTCTTTTTTTTTCTCTCCCTCCCTCTGAAACGCTCCGACACAATCAGGGCTGTGTGGCCTCGTTCAGGACTCGTCTGACACCTAATGTTCTGTTTTCTCATCTCAGAAGCAGCGCTGAGTAAACACTGTGGCTGAATTATACAGCGAGCTGCACACAGTATGTTGGCCAACCACAATCACATGTTGAGCTGTGTGTGAATGTTTCTGCAGGAGCTTTAAACCTTTGGAGTCTGAGGCTGTTCTGTTGGTTTTGGTTTCATTCTGCCACTTAAAAAGTGTTCACCATGACACGTTGGTATCATTGTTTTCAGTACAACCTCACCGATATGGCCTGATTATTATTTTTTCATTTTGACTGACTGGATCAACATTTTGAACAAAGAAACACACAAAAAAATACAAAAAACAAACAAAAAACCCATAAAATACACAATAAAATTACAAAAAACATATAAAAACACACAAAAACACACAACAAATTACAAAAAACACATAAAAAACACATAAAAATTACACAAAAAAATACAAAAATGCACCCAAAAAAATGCAAAAAAAACCCCACATAAAAATGACACAAATTTTTATGTGTTTTAAAAAACACATAAAAATTACACAAAAAAATACAAAAAACACACATAAAACCACAAAAATGCACAAAAATGCAAAACACACACAAAAAATTACAAAAAACAAGCAGTAAAAAATATCTGATAAGAGTTTAATTAAGAGCTGATATCTAGACATTTAACATGGTTTTATTGGTAATGATTGTGGTTATTATAATTAAAACCATGTTAACTGTCTAGATATCAGCTCTTAAATTAAACTCTTATCAGCTAGAGTAAAAATATCAATGCCATATGAAAGTATATAACCTGAGGGATCCATTGGTACCAACCATGTTGTATCTTGTCAGCAAACTGGGCTGAAATAACTCTTTAAATGTTGTTGAAGGAAAAGTTGCCAAGGCCATTTTCACAAGTGTCCCTGACTTCTCTCTTTGAGGTTTCTGGATGAAAATGAGTTCTGCTGAATGGATGAAACCGCCTGCAGAAATCTACAAAATGTCAAAAGATTTTGAAAACCAAATCACAACATGGGATTTTTTTTCTTTGTTGCTCAAGGTCTTGTTGTCTTAATGTCATGTTTCATTTTTCAGTTCTCCAGTGGTGAAAAATGGTGAAATTTAGCACCAAATCTATGTGACAAATGGTATTAACCGAAAAAACGGCTGCAACAACATACAGATTTCCGAAGTGATGTTCAAACATTAATCTTCAGGTTCTCAGCTTTCAGATGATGTCACCACTTCTATGTAGCATTTATTGTTCACCTGCTATATCCCCCTAAACACCCCCAGTTCTAACTTTTGATGTCAAAAGCCTTTTGATGGTACTGAACAAGTCTGAGTTTGTTAAAGTATGCAGCGTGGAAATGGCCAAAAAACGTCTAAAACGCCATTTTCAATCCAAGATGGCCGACTTCCTGTTTGTTTTTGAGTATGGCTTCTTGAGACTTTTTGGTGCGTCTTCCTATGTATTCTACATATATGGACCAAATTTTGTGTCTCTACGACAAAGCTGTTATAGGAGCTGAATTCTAGGGGGCGCTAGTAGGTCATTTTGCCACGCCCATTTCTGAAACCAATGAAATATGTACATTTTTGGCAGGACTGTATTTTGTTCAGATTTTGGTGAGTTTTGGAATATGAGAAATCCCTCAAAAACGCAATTCATTTGCCGTTTGTTATTATTATTATTATTATTATTATTATTATTATTATTATTATTTCTAATGATAATAATAATAATAAACTGACCAATTTCAATAGGGTCCTCGCACCCTATTGAAAGTCCAGACACACCACTGATTGGTTGCCAATTTATTTTACTTAAGTAAAGTAGAAGTACCTCAAAATTGTACTTGATTATTTCCATTTATGTAGCTTATATTATACTTCTACTCCACTACACTTTAGAGGGAAATATTGTACATTTTACTCCACTACATTTAGCTGCCAATTTAAAATGATTCTGCATTTTTTTGTATGAGCAGCAAATTAGCAGTATAATAAGAAGTTACAATTAATCCTACCTTGACAACAATAAAATGCTGCTAACATAAATGTGTCAATAATAATAATAATACATTTGAAATAATGGTACCACTTTATATGAAGGTACACATATTCAACATTAATTAGTTGCTTATTTGCATGCAAATTAGCAACATATTGGCTCTTAATTAGTCATTATTAGGTACTTATTATACAACCAGTAAGAGTTTTCCCTCAATAACCTCAGAATTATTGATTATTAGTAGTAAGATAGGAAGTTGTTTATGAGTAACAATCTTAATATCCTTTGTATGGACTTTATAAGGTGGTATTACCACAAGAACAAGTATTCTCCCTTAATAACACTTAATGAATATAGTCTGTTCTTACATAACTACTACCTTATAAAGTCCATATTATAAAGCATATTAAGATTGTAACTCATATACAACAACTTCCTTCCTTACTACTAATAAGCAATAATTCTGAGGTTATTGAGGGAAAACTCTTAGTTAATGTCTTACTGGTTGTATAATAAGGCCATGCAGAATAAGGCATTAATAACTACTTAATAATGACTCATTAAGAGCCAAGAAGGTACTAATTTGCATGCTAATAAGCAACTAATTAATGTTGAATGCATGTACCTTAATATAAAGTGTTACCTCAATAAGTGTGGCCATTCTGCATAACGAGTACTTTTACTTTTGATAATTCGAGTACGTTTATATGCTGGTACTTTTGTACTTTTACTTCAGTACGGTTTTGAATGCAGGACTTTTACTTGTAGTGGAGTATTTTCACAGTGAGGAGTTAGAATACTTCTTCCACCACCAGCTGTAAATATATATGTTCTAGTATAATCGTCTCTGTAGGAGATGAAAAATAAAACAAGCTGTGGGAGCCGAACCTTTATTTTCTCTGAACAGTATCTGCGAGTGAAATGTCAAAACCAATTTTGTGATTCAAATCTTGAACATGATCATAATTTCCCTGCCGCAACTGCAGCCTCTCCCTCCGGTCCACAGCTCGCTTTGTGCTTTGGAATATGAAAAACTGTTTCATATTCTGCAGAGAGACCACTGTTGGCAAAAGAGAGAAAAGTTAAGACAATTCAAGTGCTGGGAAGGTTACAGCATGTGAGTCACTCTCTCATCCTGTAGAAAAAGAAGAAGAAGACGAAGAAGAAGAAGAAGTCTTTTTTCCCCAGAATTCACTGAGCTGAATGCAGGGTGAGTGAGTGCACATCTTCTGTCTGGAAAAGCACATAATACGATCAATAACAAGGACACTCGCTATGAAATGATGAGAGCAGACAGCAAGTCGATAGCTCGCCAGAGAGTGAAGCTATACTCATCAGTTCAAAAGTCCAAAATATCTTGTTCAGGTATGTTGCTTCACATCCAGAGGAAATTCAATCAGAGCAAACTGTGGATTTAATTTAGACTCCACAGAGGGAGTTATGGTCGGCCTTTCTTTGTTGGAAGAAATGTGAGATATTTCTTCTTGATTTCAATAATATAATTTGATGGCAAGGGATGACTTTAAAATGTCTCTAAAACTACTGGATGTATCCATGAAATGATGGCGTGGAAGAGGATTAAAGGGTACAGATGACTGGAGGCATAGACGGCTTAACTGTTCGTCCAGCCCATTCTTTTGAGCTCCAAATCACAGAAATGCATTGAGGGATTTTCTTCAAATTTGGCCTAAATGTCCACTTGGACTCAAGGATGAACAGCTTTTGAAAGTCCAAGCTAAATTTACACACGATCCATTCTTCTGAGCATGATATCTCAGGAAAATCTAGGGGGAATTTCTTCAAATTTGGTAAAAATGTCCACTTGGACTCAAGGATGAACAGATAAGCTTTTGGAGTTCAAAGGTCACTGTGACTTCACATCTGATCCATTCTTCTGAGCATGATATCTCAGGACTGTCTAGGGGGAATTTCTTCAAATTTGGTAAAAATGTCCACTTGGACTCAAGGATGAACTGTTAAGATTTTGGTCAAAAGCATTCTTGTGAACACAATATCAAACAAAAGCCGTGAGGGAAGTCAAAAGCATCTTTTTGCACTCAAAGATTAAGTGATTTAGGAGGTGGGACAGTCACTGTATTGTTACCCTGTGTCCGCCTTATTTACAATATCTCTGGATCATCTGGACGAAATTTCAGTTTCAAATTTGGTACAAACATCAAATTGGACTCAAGGATGAACTAATTTTGACTTTGGAGGTCAAATATCACTGTACTGTTACTTCATATCTGCCCCATTCTCTTGAACGTGATATTTCAGGGAAGGCTGGACAAAATTTAAATTTGGCACAAACATCAACTTGGACTCAAGGATGAACTAATTAGATTTTGAGGGTCAAAGGCCACTGTACTGAGACATCATGTCTGTCAATTCTGGTGAATGTGATATCTCAGGAATGGCAACTTGAAGGGAATTCTTCAAAATTGCCGCAAATGTTCAATTCGACTCAAGGATGAAAGGCCATTGTGACCTCACACCTGACAAATTCTTGTGAATCTCTTTCTCAAAGTTTTTGAAACCAATTCACAGCCTGGAATTTTCTACGGTGCTCTGAACTGTCTTGGTGTTTTGTGTTTTTGTTATTCTCGAGGGATTTCTTAACCATTTCTATCAATTATCAAGTAGAAAAAGGTTTAATTTAACACAAAAATTGTGTAACATAAAGCATCAACCCAAAAATGGCTGCAACAACTTATGACACATAATTGAACATTTGAATGAGTATGACATATCCGTATACCAAAATGACCTAAAATACATATAACAGAAAAAACAATAAGAATTCTGAATTCAGTGAGCTCATTTTATTGTTTATAAATACATATTTTCATTTGGAAGAGCAACATTTTTTAAGTCCTTTCTTTGTTGCCATATCCTTTAAACATCTACATGGACTCAAGGATGAACTAATTCCATTTTGGAGGTCAAGGGTCACTGTATTGTGACACTGTGTCTTTTCCTTATTCTCATGAACATGATTTGTTAGGAATGCCATAAGAGAATTTCTTCAAATATGACAACAACAATAATAGAAGTCCACTTGGACTCAAGGATGAACTGATAAGATTTTGAAGGTAAAAAGGCTTTCTTGTGTACACGATATATAACGACGGTCATACCAGATCAAGTAAGGCTATAACAGAAAAACCAATAAGAAATCTGAATTCAGCGAGCTCATTTTATTGTTTATAAATACATGTTTTCATTTAGAAGAGCCACATTTTATAAGTTCTTTCTTTGTTACCATATCCTTCAAACATTACATTACCGTTGAATGTCTTCACACATTGCCCAATTTCAGTTTTTGTGATTGAAAAGTGTTATTTTGTGTGTTTCCCTTGCAGGTGGAAACACCAATATGATGAATTTGAATGGTCATGAGTGTGACTCAGCTGCAATTTGGCTTTTTTTTCCTCCTCTTTCTCTCTCTTGAAGCGAGGACCAGAATGAAAATAAGATGTCAGCTTTATTTTGTTTGTATCCTCGGTGATTGCAGTAGATTTTTTTTACTGGCAAATAAAACTCTCACAGCCCTGATATTCACAGAGAGGATTCAGGAACACTTGGATGATCTGCATTAAACATTTCTCAACATTTAGTGAAATAACTGAAGCAGACTCGGCGGCCCCAGTGGAGGCAGACGTTCACGGATTGATTCCTCGTCTTCATTTTGATTTCACGTCCTCTGAAGCTGAAACTGCTCACCACAGAGGAGCTGCACCAGTTCACTCCCTGACTCACGCCAGTAACCTCACTGGCTTTCAACACCGTGACTCCACACTCGTTGTATTGATTATCGCTCGAGGGGGAAAAACAAGGCAGCGATCCAAAAACACCTTAACAGATTCATAGAAACACACAATAATAAAAGATCATCATGTTATGTTACAGGTCTTTTTTTTCCAATATTTTTCCTTCTCCTGTTATTTTACCTCAGAGCAACCACAGCATATTTATTCATGTAACATTTTCTACAAAGACCACATCTATAGTTTTCACAAGCATCCATTTGGACTCAAGGATGAACTAATCAGATTTTCAAGTCAAGATAGTCAAGGTCCCTGTACCGTGACCCTGTGTCTTTCCTACACTTGTGAACTTGATATCTAAGAAACACCTCGAGGGAATTTCTTAAAATTGGTCACAAACATCCATTTGGACTCAAGGATGAACTGATTATAGTTTCGATATCAAAGTCCAAAGTCACTGTACTCTGGCCTTGTGTCTTTTCGATTTTCATGAACTCGATATCTAAAAAACATCTCGAGGGAATTTCTTCAAATTTGTTGCAAACATCCATTTGGACTCAAGGATAAACTGTTTAGATTTTGGAGATCAAAGGTCACCATGACCTCACATCTGTCCATTTCTTGTGAACACACTATCTAAGAAAAGCATTAGAGAATTTCATTAAATTTTGTACTAACATCCATTTGGACTCAAGGAAGAACTGATTATATTTTGGAGGTTTCAAGTCAAAGTCACTGAACTGTGACCCTGTGTCTTTCCCATTCTTGTGAACTTGATAACTAAGAAACACCTCAAGGGAATTTCTTAAAATTGGTCACAAACACCCATTTGGACTCAAGGATGAACTGATTATAGTTTTGATCTCAAAGTTCAAAGTCATTGTACTTTGACCTTGTGTCTTTTCCATTTTCATGAACTTGATGTCTAAAAAACATCTCGAGGCAATTTCTTTAAATTTGTCGCAAACATCCGTTTGGACTCAAGGATGAACTGTTTAGATTTTGGAGATCAAAGGTCACAATGACCTCACATCTGTCTGTTTCTTTTAAACACACTATCTAAGAAAAGCATTAGAGAATTTCACTAAATTTTGTACAAACATCCATTTGGACTCAAGGATGAACTGGTTATATTTAGGAGGTAAGACCACATCTGTAGTTGCATTATGAGGACATTCATATTGAAATCCACTCACTCCTTTGAGTTGTGCTGTCTTGGCATTGTCTTGCTAAAAATAAACATGGACGTCCCTGGAAAAGACTGGTAGCATGTGTTGCTCCAAAATCTGTATGTGCCTTTCAGGATGAATGGCGCCTCCACAGATGTGACAGTTACCCATGATGCCATGGGGCACCAACACACCCCCATACCACCACAGCTGCTTTTCAGCTTTGTGCTAGAAACAATCTGTTTAGCCCCCCAGTACATCTATGATTTCTTAAAAACAGTTTGAAATGCAGGCTCGTCAGACCACAACATGTTTTTCTACTGTGACTCAGTCCATCTCAGACGAGCAAGGGCCCCGAGAGGTTGGCGGCATTTTCCCGAAGTGTTTTTGAGCCCACGTAGTAATGTTCTTTATACAGTCAGTTTTTAATGTATAGCCGCTTGAGGAACATACATCCAGTGTTGGGTTTTTAGCCTTGCCCATGAGATGTAGAGACTGTTCAGATTGTCAGAATCTTTTAAAGATTTTATAGATTGGACATGGTAAAGTCCCTAAAATAACAAAGGTTCACTAAGTGTTGAATCCATTCTTTGATTGATACTTGCCTCTTTTCACTGTTGCCAATTAACCTTTTTTACCCTTTAAATGTTACAAACAACTGTTGTTGTTTTTTACCTTTTTTAAGCATGATATCTCAGAAAAATCCTCAAGAATTTTTTTTCAAATTTGTCACAAACTGGACTCAAGGATGAACTAATTCAATTTTGGAGGTTTAAGGTCAAGATCACTATACCGTGACCCTGTGTCGGTCCCATTTGTGTGAACTTCATATCTCAGAAACGTCTCAAGGGAATTTCTTCAAATTTATCAAATACATACATTTGGACTCAAGGATGAACTAATTAAAAAAAATTTTTAGATCAAAGGTCATTGTGGCCTCACATCTGTCCCATTCTTGTGAACACAATATCTCAGGACAGCCTTGAGAGGATTTCTTTAAATTTGGCACACATGTCCCCTTGGACTCAAGGATGAACTAATTAAATTTTGTAGACCAAAGATCACTGTGGCCTCACACATGTTTCATCATTGTGAACACACTAGCTTCTGAAAGCCTTGAGAGGATTTCTTGAAATTTGGCACACATGTCCCATTGGACTCAAGGATGAACTGATTAGATTTAGGAGGTTTAAAGTCAAGATTACTGTTTTGTTGCTCTTTCTCTGTCCAAATCCCACGAGTGTAATATATCCGGAATGCCTTGAGGGAATTTCTTTAAATTTCGCATACACGTCCAAGTGGACTCAAGGATGAATTGATTAGATTTAAAAGGGTCTTCACATCTGACCCATTCTAGTGAATCTCTGAAACCAAAACTTTCACAGTCTTTTGTTGCTTTTTGTTGTATTCAAACTCAGAATCAACATATATTTACAAAAACCCATGAAGTTAATAAGGTCAAACTTTATTGTATTTGTACGTGCATTATATTTATCTATAATGCATGTACATTAGTTACCCTACTCTGAATTGAATGTCTATATTCTATACATGTTTGTTTGCTATAAAATTAAACATGTAATAATTCCTACAGTCTCCTGTTGACTGATATGATGCATCAGAAAGCATGAGTGTAGCCATGATAATGATTATAATTCACTATGAATGGCCCTGTAATGCTCCATAAAGCTTATTTCTTGATTTCAATGAGTTTGGAAGCTTTTTTATCTTCTAAAATCTATGTCAGCGTTTGTGTGACTTTCACTAATGACAGTAAAACTAATTGGGTTCTTCCTGCATTTTAAATTGTAAGCAACATCTGGCAGTTAAAACTGAAAATTGATCACAGGCTGGATGTTTTCTATGTGAGAAGAAATAAAGTCCTAATGGTTTCAAGGGAATCTTATGATGTTCAACAACTTGTGAAAAATATAATAGATGCAGCCAGGAGAGAAGTATTTCTGCAGAATTATATCTTTAAATAATTTTCAGAAACATGCAGCACCAACTGTGAATACAAAACAAAGCGATCCATCTGATAAATGAACAGCTATAGATTTAGAAGTGCCTCCTTTGTATCGGTTTGATGTTGTTTTCTCGCTCTTTTGTCAATTCTGCCCAGACAAACTGACTTGATTACGCCGTTACACTTGGGAGAGTGTCTTCGACGGCTCCACAGCAGAGCCTCGCATCAATAGTGTGCTTTAAAAGCAGCCGGGTAATTGTGAGGGACGAGGTGAGTTTGGACCTGAGGGGGAGGAAGAGGGACTGAAGGCTGATCCATGAAATCCAAAAGAAGGGTTTAGAGAGTGTCAGTATCCAGGGAAAGACGGGAGAAGTCACATACTCAGCTAAGTTGCCACAGATTCTCAACAATGCTCTTATAAAGCTCCATGAAATCAGAAAACAGAAGCTGCCTGTGGGACTGGGAGTGTTCGTTTAACCCATAAGAACCTATGGTGACACCCGTGTAACAAACAGGAGAACTGTTGCTTGACTTGACTTAAATAAAACAAAGAATACTAACGAGTCTTTTAATTTATGGATTAACCCTTTCTATTTCGCTTATAAAGAATGATCTGGCCCTGGTTTGCCCAGAGGTCCATATTTGCATGTATGCAGATGATACAGTAATTTATACTAGTGATACTCTACACATTTCTCTGTTCTTATGGAGACTTTGGGACTTTTTACAAAATCTCCAAATTCATCCAGTAAAAATACTTTAAATCTTCTAGAATCTCCCATATTCAGCTTTATGCTTCACCTTAACTCATTAATCCTTAGAAGTCTAAGCATTCACATTACTTTACTTAACTTAACTTAACTTAACTTAACTTAACTTAACTTAACTTAACTATTTTGACAGTTTTTGGTTCTGTTTTTTTCATTCTGCCTACATAAACCACTTAAAAGTCTTTACCAAAAGTTGGTGTCATTGTTTTCAGCACAACCTCACCTATATGACCTGATTATTATTTTTTCATTTTGACTTACTGGATCAACATTTTGAACACAAAAAAAACACAAAAAATGACAAAAACACACATAAATTAAAAAAAAACTTTCATGTAAATTTGTGAGTTTTTTTCTTGCAAATTTGAGGGTTTTTTCATGTAAATGTATGTATTCTTGCAAATTTGATATTTCTTCTTGTTAATTTGTGAGTTTTTCCTCATAAATTGCCATTTTGGAGGCTCCTCAGGAAACATAAAGATAAATAACTTGCCTCCAGTTTGTGTGCCGAGGTTCTCTGATGATCCATTATGAGACCACTTGTTGTCCTTAATCAGCCGATCTGGTCCAGATCTTCTCCAGCTGCTCCTGAATCTGATCTGGCAACCGCTCAGTGAGTCTCTGACAACAACTGGAGCTCCTCCTGCCAGGAGGCTGACATGTTTTTCCTGAGACGAGGGTCTCATTACTCCCACTCCTCCAGGTCTCTGCCTCCTCCTCTCTCCTCATCTCCATAAACCAGCTCCTCTCCTCGTCTCCTCGCTGCTCCTCGTTGCTGCTGAATCCAGCAGAGACTGTTATGCAAACAGGTTTCGGAGCTTGTTTGCCTGTGAATCATCGACGGCTGAAGGCCTGATGGTCCCGACTTTCCAAAATAAACATGACATTACATCTCGCTGCGGCGCCTCAAAACAACCAGAGGAACAACAGAAAAAAGTTTTACTGCAGGTTTTTATTCTGGTGTCGTTGCTTCACATTCTCACAGCAACAAAACCTGTTTATCATCAATCCTTAAAGCCTTGTCACTTGTGAGTTGTTGTTGTTTCTACTTTTTTTGAGTTATTTCCCTCATAGATTTCTTTTTGTTGTTGTTGTTGTTGTTTTTTTCTCATAATTTTTTTTTCTTGTACATTTTTTAATTCCACTCTACAGAAATAATTTATACATAGAAACGTATTTGTCTTCTCACACACAATCCTCTGGTAAAGCTGTCAGAGTTATAGTTTGGGCGTAGGACGCACAGATGATCCACCAACACCACCAACAGCCTCATTGGCTCCCATATTAAAAACGCAGGAACATTTCTGTAGAAAAGCATATTGAACAGTTTTTCAGATCGCTCTTACAAAGCTATTTCTTCATTTTTCTTCACAAAAATCATATGTAGACGTTCAGGAAGAACTCAGGACGCTCAAAGTGAAGTCGGATCAATGATAGGTATTATGGTTTTGCCAAAAATGCTTTCTGTTCGAGGCCAGAAATTCCAGTCTGTCCACCTCTGGCTGCTGTCACTGTCAGGTGTCAGTTAATTCTGTTGATTGCTTTGATCTGATTGCCTTTGATCCTTTGATTTGATTACAGTTACAGATACACACACACACAAACATACACACACACACACTCACATTTTGAGGTTAAAGGTAATAGGTTGCTGTATAAATAAATACTTGAAAAGGAATGCTTGTTGTAGGTGTGCTCCTTGTATATTATATAGTATCATAACATTACTAGTATTAATTGTTATAAATCTCTGAAGAATCTCATCATAGTGTACACACACCGGCAGTAGCCCCTGTGGCCCTTTCAGAATTTCCCCAGAGGAAATTTTCTAGTTTCCAATAGTTCTTCTTTCCTAAATCTCTCCCAGAGTTAAACTCTTCTCTCTCGCTCCAACAAGCAGCTGATCCTCATCATGGACTCGTTCTCAGCAGCTTCAGAGCAGCTGAAGATCTGAAGATCAGTCGGCTGTTTCTTGGATCTGAAACATGTCGAGTCCGGCTGCAGAGCAACAGGTGCAGAAACGTTCATGTAAAGAATTCATGCTGTAATGCATTTCTCATGTTGTCTCAGTGCTGTCCAGAGAACAGAGACTAAACTAAAGATTAAATATAAATGTTCTGTTCTGTTCTCCCTCTGAAGGTTTCACTTCTCATTTCTGGTACAAATAAATGTTTGTCAGCTGTTTTCTGTCTATAAATAAGCAACAGTGTCCATGTGATTGGGTTTGTTGTCCCATCATGATAAAGTCTTTCCTCCACACTTCCTGCCTCGTGTACAATCTGAATTATTATTTTAATCACGGCCGTTCTCGGCTCGGTAACGTGTCTGCTGTCATCTTAAGTAATGACCGACAATGAAAGGGACTATTAAAGCCATTTATTACGCCGCTGACGCTGCTAACTCCTTCTTTTTTTACCACATCGTTCTCCTCTCGCTGCACCTGAGACCCTGAGGAGCTGCAGGAGGAATATTCAGCCGGAGGAGGAGGAGAGACTAAAACACAGACCTGAGACAGGAACTCTGTCTTTTCTTTGGAAAAACTGTCAAGTTTTATTCACTCTGAGCTTCATGTGAATAAACGTCCTTCGTCTGTTGGACAGAATCTGAGAGGGAAAGAGATTTCCCTCTTTCTCTCGTTTAATTTTTTGTTTTTTCTCATAATTTTTGAGGTTTTATTTTGTTAATTTGTGATTTTTTTCTTGTAACATTATATGGGTTTTTTTCTTGGGAATTTGTGATTTTTTTTCCTCATAAATTTGAGATATTTTCTCATAAGTTGGAAGTTTTTCAGAACAATTGTCCTTGGTCTGTTGGTCAGAATCTGAGAGGGAAAGAGATGACACAATGTTTTTTCTTGTCAATTTTTGAATTTTTTTCTTGTGAATGAGTTTTTTCAATTTTTTAATTTGTAAGTTTTTTCTCTTGAATTTGTAAATTTTTTGTCATAAATTTGTGAGTGATGGTCTCGTAAATGTGTGACTTTCTTCTTGTAAAAAGTCTTTTTCTCATAATTGTTTTGGTGCTGAAAAGTTATTTCTTGTAAAATTGTGAGTTTTTCTTAAGAGAGTGAGAGAGAGAGAGGCGTCAGAGGACGTTTTCTGCTTCAGCTTTGACATTTTCTGCCGTGAAATGAAGCTCATCTCCCTGTTTGTCTTTAAAATGAGCCTCTTTTTCACAGAGCAGACTGGAAAATTTGACATCACAAGAGCAATTTTTGGTCATTTTTTCTCATGAATGTGTGAGTTTTGCTTTAGTTACAGAAACAGCAGAAATCTCCAAAATGTCAAAACGTTTTTGAAACCAAATCACAGCATGGATTTTTCTCTACTGTTGATGATGTGAGATTTTGAAGTATTTTTGACCATTTTTATAAATTCTTTAGTGGGGGAAAAAGGTTTAAATTGAGCTCCAAACGGTATCAACGCACTCTAAATCAATGGACCACTTCCTCCGCTCTTGAAACGTTTAAGTCTTTTAAATAGTGCAGAAACGATTAAACCAGGATCACTGTGTAAACTGGACGATGTGGAGCTCAGATACTGAACGTTAAATTATTCACCACAATGGAGTTTTCACCACGAGTTCCTCATCCATAACAGAACTCATGCAACATTCAAGGAGGAAGGAGGACATATGTTAGTGGTGGTGATGCACCGAGGAGCTGGTGTGTCTCTGACAGAACACACACACACACACACTCCCACTCACTAACACACACACAGACACACACACATCGTCTGCGTGTGGATTCACATTAATGTCTTCATTGTCGTCCTGTTGTTGTTGTTTCTTGTGTTGAATAGAAGCTGTTGAGATATTTTCTGTTTGTTTAGGAGTGGGATGTTTCTCTGAGCTTCACCTCGCCTACACATATCACGTTTTGTTTTTTTCTCTCTCTCCTCTCCTTCCTCTCTTTGTCATTTAGCTTTTATCCACCTATCAACAGAGCTGGAGGAAGAACTACTCAGATCTTTTACTTGAAGCTGTGGCTGGACGTTCTCTGGAAAAAGGCTTAAAAATAAACCAGAATCTGATCATCAAGTCATTGTTCATGTCGTGATGTCTTGTTGGGAAAAAACACTCAACACACAAGAGTTATGCAAAATTTTAATGAGGGAAAAACTGGCGTACCATTTTCAAAAAGGGGTTTCTTGACCTCTGACCTCAGATATCTGAATGAAAATGGGCTCTAAGGGTAACCATGAGTCTCCTCTTTATGCTGATAACATGCAGTTTAGGAGAAAAAACATCTAATTTTCTCATGCAGTATGTGGATATTTCTGCATACTCGATCCCTAAACAGACTGTGAGATGCATAAATCGGGTATGACTGGACTTAAAAATCGGACTTTTTCTCATTCAAAAGCTTTCGCAGGTTCAAGATATTTGAATGAAAATGGGCTCTATGTGTACCTACAAGTCTCTTTACATACATACCTGTTTTATAATGATAAAATGCAGTTTAAGGTAAATATATTGTGAATAAGAAGACATATAAGGTCTGTTAAAGCCCTTCTTCCAATTAGGTTAAGATAACTTGTGGTGTTCCTCAGGGGTCCATACTAGGTCCTAACTTCTGATACACATGAATGACTTGGCTGCTGCAAAAGTCTTGGTCTTAATGTGGGATTTTGGAAGCTGAGAGTTTAAACAATTGTAAAATTTAGCAGCAAATCTGCTAAGATTCAGAGGATGGATGGCTGACACACTAGATTTACAATAAGGGTCTTTCCCAGCAGCAACACAACACAAGTGCTGCCATACAATCGCACAAAATACATAAATCGACTAAATGTCAAAAGTTTCTGAAACCAAATCACAGCCTGGAGTTTTCTCTGCTCTTCTAAATGTTTTATGTGTATGTGGGATTTTTAAGGATTTTTGACCATTGTTATCCATTCTTGAGTGGGAAAAAAGGGGGTTAAATTGAGCTCCAAATGATATCAATGCAGCTGCAACAATTTATGAGACATATTTTAACTTGGGAAGGATTTTATGGAAAACATTTCTCTCTAAAACCTAATTGTCGATTCTGTTTTGTTGAATGGGAATGTCTCTCTCCACCGCCTCAATATTAAACCAACATTCATGCTGGACTTTTAATTCAACAGATGATGAAGAAATTCCAAAGTGTGAACTTCGACAGCTGCTGAAGAAACGTTCAATCACAGACAAAAATTAAATCTGTAGGAGGAGTTTGTTGAAGAATGCGGCGGGGAAATGGCAGAAAACACCATATTCGATTAAAGATGGCCGACTTCCTGTTGGGTTTGAGGTATGGCTCCAAGAGGCTTTTTGGTGCGTCTCCCCATGATTCACATGTGTACCAAATTTTGTGTCTCTAGGTGAAACCTACTGCTTGTGCTAGATGTAAAACATGTTACTTCCTGTACCCTGCGGGGGGCGCTATGACTGTGTGTCAATATTGACATGTGGATGTGTTCAGGGCTGGACCCTCATCACATGTGAGAAATTTGGGACAGATTGGGTAATGTATGGTGAAGTTATATGAAGTATGCGGAATGGAATTGGCGAAAAACGTCTAAAACCCCATATTAGATCCAAGATGGCCGACTTCCTGTACGTTTTTGGGTATGGCTTCTTGAGACTTTTTGGTGCGTCTTCCCATGATACATGTATGCACCAAATTTCGTGTCTCTACAACAAAACCTGTGAGAGGGGCTGAGTTCTAGGGGGCGGTACTAAGTCATTTTGCCACGCCCATTTCTGAAACCAATGAAATACATACATTTTGAGCAGGATTGAATTTTGTACTGAATTTGGTGAGTTTTGGAATATGATAAAGCCCTCAAAAACATGATTTATTTGTTGTTATAATAATAAATGGATCAATTTCAACAAGGTCAGTCTGATTAAATTTGTAGGAGGAGTTTGTTAAAGTATGCGGCGTGGAATTGGCAAAAAAATTTAAAAACGCTAGTTTCAATCCAAGATGGCCGACTTCCTGTTCGTTTTTGGGTATGGCTTCTTGAGACTTTTTGGTGCGTCTTCCCATGATACATGTATGTACCAAATTTTGTGTCTCTATGACAATTCTACGCTGAATTCTAGGTAATTTTGCCACGCCCATTTCTGAAACCAATGAAATATGTACATTTTACATACATACAGGATTGAAGGTTTGGTGAGATTTGGAATATGATAAAGCCCTCAAAAATGCAATTCATTTGCCGTTATAATAATAAACAGACTGATTTCAACAGGGTCGCTAATTACCCTTTTTTTTGCACATCAAAACAAGGTAGTAAAATGTGAAAGGAGCCACTTTAACAACCCTCACATTCAGCTTCATTCACTGTGTTGTCACACCTTCTTCAAGGCCAAATCAGCAGATTAAAGAGTGAATGGTGTGATAGCATCGAGAGAGAGAGAGAGAGAGAGAGAGAGAGGCGTCAGAGGACGTTTTCTGCTTCAGCTTTGACATTTTCTGCCGTGAAATGAAGCTCATCTCCCTGTTTGTCCTTAAAATGAGCCTCTTTTTCACAGAGCAGACTGGAAAATTTGACATCACAAGAGCAGATTTGTGCTCGCAGGTTTTTCCTCGACAGCAAGAGAGACAAAAAACTCCTATTTTCTGAAATAGGAATTGCATGAAGCGCCTCAGTTTAAAACATGTCAGAGGCAGGTAGAGATGTAAAAAATACATTCAGTTGAATCAAGTTCAGAGGCAAGATGGTGGTTTTATTGATAATGATTTTAGTTATTATCAAGAATGATTCAACGACTGTAGATGGAAAAATTATTCAAAAAGACACAAAATGACCAAAAAAGACACATAATGACCAAAAATAGATGTAAAAATGATCAAAAAAGACACAAAATGACTAAAAAAGGTCACAAAATGACCAAAATAGATGTAAGTAATTATCAAAAAAGACACAAAATGACTAAAAAAGGACACGAAATGACAAAAATAGATGTAAAAATGATCAACTAGGACGCAAAATTACCAAAAATAGATGTAAAAATGATCAAAAATGACACAAAATGACTAAAAAAGGTCACAAAATGACCAAAATAGATGTAAATAATTATCAAAAAAGACACAAAATGACTAAAAAAGGACACGAAATGACCAAAATAGATGTAAAAATGATCAACTAGGACGCAAAATGACCAAAAATAGATGTAAAAATGATCAACTAGGACGCAAAATGACTAAAAAAGGTCACAAAATGACCAAAATAGATGTAAATAATTATCAAAAAAGACACAAAATGACTTAAAAAAGGACACGAAATTACCAAAATAGATGTGAAAATGATCAACTAGGACGCAAAATGACCAAAAATAGATATAAAAATGATCAAAAAAGACACAAAATGACTAAAAAAAGGACACAAATGACCAAAATAGATGTAAAAATGATCAACTAGGACGCAAAATGACCAAAAATAGATGTAAAAATGATCAAAAATGACACAAAATGACTAAAAAAGGTCACAAAATGACCAAAATAGATGTAAATAATTATCAAAAAAGACACAAAATGACTAAAAAAAGACATGAAATGACCAAAATAGATGTAAAAATGATCAACTAGGACACAAAATGACCAAAAATAAATGTAAAAATGATCAAAAATGACACAAAATGACTAAAAAAAGGACACAAATGACCAAAATAGATGTAAAAATGATCAACTAGGACGCAAAATGACCAAAAATAGATGTAAAAATGATCAAAAATGACACAACATGACTAAAAAAGGTCACAAAATGACCAAAATAGATGTAAATAATTATCAAAAAAGACACAAAATGACTAAAAAAGGTCACAAAATGACCAAAATAGATGTAAAAATGATCAACTAGGACGCAAAATGACCAAAAATAGATGTAAAAATGATAAAAAATGACACAAAATGACTAAAAAAGGTCACAAAATGACCAAAATAGATGTAAAAATGATCAACTAGGACGCAAAATGGCCAAAAATAGATGTAAAAATTATCAACTAGGACGCAAAATGACCAAAAATAGATGTAAAAATGATCAAAAATGACACAAAATGACTAAAAAAGGACACAAATGACCAAAATAGATGTAAAAATTATCAACTAGGACGCAAAATGACCAAAAATAAATGTAAAAATGATCAAAAATGACACAAAATGACTAAAAAAAGGACACAAATGACCAAAATAGATGTAAAAATGATCAACTAGGACGCAAAATGACCAAAAATAGATGTAAAAATGATCAAAAATGACACAACATGACTAAAAAAGGTCACAAAATGACCAAAATAGATGTAAATAATTATCAAAAAAGACACAAAATGACTAAAAAAGGTCACAAAATGACCAAAATAGATGTAAAAATGATCAACTAGGACGCAAAATGACCAAAAATAGATGTAAAAATGATAAAAAATGACACAAAATGACTAAAAAAGGTCACAAAATGACCAAAATAGATGTAAAAATGATCAACTAGGACGCAAAATGGCCAAAAATAGATGTAAAAATTATCAACTAGGACGCAAAATGACCAAAAATAGATGTAAAAATGATCAAAAATGACACAAAATGACTAAAAAAGGACACAAAATGACTGAAATAGATGTAAAAATCATCAAAAAAGACACAAAATGAGCCTCTTTTTCACAGAGCAGACTGGAAAATTTGTCATCCTAAATACAGATTTGTGCTTGAAGGTTTTTTCCTCGACAGCAAGAGAGACAAAAAACCTCCTCTATTCTCTGAAGAACGTGCATGAAGCGCCTCGGTTTAAAACCTGTCAGAGCAGGTAGGTGTCCAGTCACCGTCTGTATTCCACTCAACGCGGTTATTTGGCTTCTGCAGCGTGACTCGTTTCAGCAGAGCTGCTGTTGCCATGGTTCATCTGAGCACCAAACCATGGAAACAGTGATCAGGGGCCACAGAGGGGCCACAGAGGGGCCACAGAGGGGCCACAGAGGGGCCACAGAGGGGCCGATTGCTTCCAAAGGCAACAACAATATTGGTTTGTGACAAAAGGAAAGAGTGACGTCTGCTCGGGGTCAATGCTCCACTTCTAGTTGGCTGTCTGGTTAAAATCCTTCAAAATCCCACTTAAAGACACCAAATTCTTGAGGAACAGCAGAGAAAAATACATGCTGCCATTTGGTTTCAAAAACGTTTTGAGTTAATTTTGAGATTTCTGCAAGAACTGCTTTTTTTCAGCAACTGTATGGCAGCCTTGTGTTGTCTAATGAGAAAGCCTCTTATTTATGGAGTCATTTTTTCTGTTATTCGTAGTCATTTTTTTCTCTTTTTCAGAGTAATTTTTTTCCTGTTTCTTGTGGTAATTTTTCTGTTTTTCTGACAAATTTCTTTCTGTTATTTGTGGTAATTTTTTTCTCTTTTTCAGAGTAATTTTTTTAGGAATGACCAAAAAAATATATAAAAATGATCAAAAAAGACACAAAATGACCCAAAATAGATGTAAAAATGTTTAAAAAAGACACAAAATGACCAAAAATAGATGTAAAAATGTTTAAAATTGAGCCTGCTACGTCCTCCGGAAGAGAAAAACAAACTTTACTTCTGAACAGGTTAAAGCCTGCAGTGTGAACGAAGCCTCGATACAATATTAGAATATCGCTTCTGATTAAACTTTGCAAAGAGAAAACAAAGGATTTATAACTCATTTTTTGTTGTTTTGATATCTTTCTGAGGCTCTCCCCCATCTGCATTTTATTCTGATTGTTGCAGCTTCTCAGTTTTCTGTGTGAGGAAACATCTCACTGAGAAAAAATTTGTCAGAAAAACAGGGGGAAATTAATCAGAAAAACAGGAAAAAATAGTCAGAAAAACAGGGAAAACATTGTCAGAAAAATGAAAAAAAATAGTAGGAAAACGGGGGAAAAAACTCAGAAAAAAGGAAAAGAATTACTCATTAAAACAGAAATAAATAGTCAGAAAGACAGGAAGAAAAGAGTCAGAAAAACAGGAAAAATTACTCAGAAAAAGAGAAAAAAGTCTGAAAAATTGGGAAAAAAATTACTCTTTAAAAAAGAAAAAAAAAGTTTAAAAAAAAACGACAGGAAAAATAGTTAGAAAAACAGAGAAAAAAAATAGTCAGAAAAACAGGGAAAATCGTTTTAATATCTTTCTGAGGCTCTTCTCCATCTGCAGTTTCTTCTGATTGTTGCAGCTTCTCAGTTTTCTGTGAGGAAACATCTCAGTGAATCTCCTCCTGTTGACTTGTTTTCAGGTTTTCTTGCAGCAGTTCTGTCACTTTGCTGTCACACTCTGAGCTCTGCTCCACACATTACTCATCACTTTTTAAAACAATGCACATAAGGCTGCAAAAAAAAGAAAAAAACAGCACTAAACCCACACAGTTAAAGTGCACGTACGCTGAGCTGCATATTAATATATAATCCTCCTCACAGAGACGGAGACGAGCATTTCATTATGTGTTCATAATAATAAGTGACATTTCCCTCCATACGTAGATCATTTCCCTCCTCGCTGGTTCATTAAGTCATAAAGGGTTAACGTCTCTGTTTTATCAGACCAAATACCAGCAGATCCTCACAGATAAAACAAATGCCAACATTTTCTTTAAAAAAATATTTTTTTCTCCTCAAAATCACAACGAGACAGAACAGAAGCGTATTGTATTCCCTTAAAGAAGTAATTTACTTTTTGGTTTGTTTTTCGGGGTAATAATTTCTGTTTTAATTCTGTTATTTAACGTAATTTTTTCTGGGTTTTTTGAGCGATTTTTTTTCTGTTTTTCTGAGTAATTTTTTCAGTTATTTTGAGTAATTTTTTTCCTGTTTTTCATGGTAATTTTTTTCTGTTCTTCTGAATAATTTTTTCTGTTTTTCGTGGTATTTTTTTCCTGTTATTCTTGGTAATTTTTCCTGTTTTTCTGACTAATTTTTTCTGTTTTTCAGGGTCAATTTCACAAAAACAGAAAAAGATTTGTCAGAAAAACAGAAAGAAATAGTCAGAAAAACAGAGGAAAAAAATAGTCAGAAAAACAGAAAGAATTTGTCAGGAAAAGAGGAAAAAAATACTCATTAAAACAGAAAAAAATGAGTCAGAAAAACAGAACAAAATTAGTCAGAAAAACGGGAAAAAACTCATTAAAACAGAAAAAATAGTCAGAAAAACAGGGGAAAATGGTCAGAAAAACTGAAAAAAAATAGTCAGAAAAGCAGAAAGAATTTGTCAGGAAAACAGGAAAAAAAAATACTCATTAAAACAGAAAAAAATTAGTCAGAAAAACAGAACAAAATTAGTCAGAAAAACGGGAAAAAAACTCATTACGACAGAAAAAATAGTCAGAAAAACAGGGGAAAATGGTCAGAAAAACTGAAAAAAATTAGTCAGAAAACCAGAAAAAATTACCCCAAATAACAGAAACAAATTAGTCAGGAAAACAGGAGGGAAACCATTACCACAAATAACAGAAAAAATTACTCAGAGTTGTTGGTTTTTTTTCAGGTGTATGCAATAAACTTCCATGAGACATAAAAAACGAGAATGTGTGCAAACTCCCATCAACCTCATGATGCCATAGACCTTTTTATTGATATTTTTTTCAGTTTTCACAACAGCAGCAGTGCTTTTTTGTGCTCCAAGTGTGTTTGGATTTCATCCTCCAGAGCGGAGCGTTACAGTGCAGAAGCGTTGTACAGCAGAAGCCGACCGGGATGAAATGCAACTTCCATCGGAGCGACAGACGAGACTCACAGCGAGCTGATCGATACTGTACACAAAGAGGCTTTTCACCAGACACGCTGCAATCTGCAGCCTCCAACATCCAACAGGCTGGGAGGGAAATCACAGTCATACAGCAGAACTGACTGACTGTCTGTCTGTCTGTCTGTCTGACTGTCTGTCTGTCTGTCTGTCAGGTTTCTCTCTTCTACTGGTGCAACAAACTCCCTGCAGACGCTTTTTTTTGCTGCAGTTTTCTAAGATTAGTCAGTTTTTCCTCTTTAATTTTGATAACAAATGCATGTTTTTTTTAATCTTTTTATCTGATATTTTGGTTCATGAGCTTTTTTGCTTTCTTGCAGAGTCTTATTTTTGCTTTCTTTATGTACGAAAACTCGTCAGTTTCACACAAAGCAACCGTAAATGTCATTTCAACAACATGTCCACTAGAGGGCAGCACAGAGCCAGAAGTTCGGAATTCATACAGTCATGCAAAAACTGATAAGATCTCCCTTTTTCTTCAATTTCTTGTTCATTTTAATGCCTAGTACAACTAAAGGTGCATTTTTTTGTTCATATATAATGAAAACAACAAAAATCTGATTCACAGCAGTCACAATTTCCGATCTACGGCTCCGTTTAGTTTGTGTCCGTAAGCTTTTAGAAAAAAAGAAGACGTACAGAAGACTCTTTTAGTATCTAACGTTGAGCATGAATGAGCCCTTATATTGACGCAACTCTCATATCTGTATGAGAACTCGTCAACAAATATCCACTAGAGGGCAGCACAGAGTCTGAAGGTTCTAACCACAAACGTGACGATGTAGGTCGTACAGTCATGGAAAAAATTATTTGACCTCCCTTTTTCCTCAATTTCTTATTCATTTGTTTGGACAAATATAATGAAAACAACATAAATAGCTGATAAGAGTTTAATTTATGAGCTGATATCTAGACATTTAACATGTTTTTTTCTTGATATTAACCAAAATCATTGTCAAGAAAAAAAAGGGTGGTTTTGCACATAAATCTCCTCAGAAAGTTCTGCTATTTTAAAGATTTCTGAGTCGTTTGCTGAGATCTTGTCCTACTTAAACTATCTAATACACAGAAGTCACGATTTACGATCTCCTGCTTCATTTAGTGTCTGTAAGCTTCTAGAAAGACAGAAGACTCGAAAACTCGGACGAAAACTTGTCTGTTTGAAACAAAGCAACCGTAACTTTCCATGTACGTCATTAGAACAAATGTCCACTAGAGGGCAGCACTGAGTCTGACATTTATAACAACAAACATGACGATGGTGTTGTAAGTCGTACTGTCTTTGAGGCCTTTAAACACAGACAGAAAAATTGTTTTTGCACATAAATCTCCTCAGAAAGTTCCTGCTATTTTTTAAGGATTTCTGAGTCGTGTGCGAAGATCTTGTCTTGCTTAAATTATCTAATTCACAGCAGTCATGATTTCCAATCTACTGCTCCATTTAGTGTCCGTAAGCTTCCAGAAAGACAGAAGACTTAGAGAAGACTCTGTCAGTATCTAACATTGAGTATAAATGAGCCCTTATATTGACGCAACTCTCATATCTGTATGAGAACTCGTCTGTTTGAAACAAAGCAACCGAACTACCGACGAACGTCATTACAACAAATGTCCACTAGAGGGCAGCACAGAGTCTGAAATTTCTAACGACAAACGTGACGATGGTGTTGGAAGTCGTACTGTCTTTGAGGCGTTTAAACACAGACAGAAAAATGTTTTTGCACATAAATCTCCTCAGAAAGTTTCTGCTATTTTAAAGATTTCTGAGTCGTGTGGTAACATCATGTCTCGCTTAAACTATCTGATGCACAGCAGTCATGGTTTATGATCTACTGCTCCATTTAGTGTCTGTAAGCTTCCAGAAAGACAGAAGACTTAGAGAAAACTCTTTTAATATCTAACGTTGAGTATAAATGAGCCCTTATATTGACGCAACTCATATCTGTATGAGAACTCGTCTATTTGAAACAAAGCAACCGAACTACCGACGAACGTCACTACAACAAATATCCACTAGAGGGCAGCACAGAGTCAGAAGGTTCTAACAACAAACGTGACGATGGTGTTGGAAGTCATAATGTCTTTGAGGCCTTTAAACACAGACAGAAAAATTGTTTTTGCACATAAATCTCCTCAGAAAGTTGCTGCTATTTTTAAGACTTCTGAGTCGTTTGCTAACATCATGTCTCGCTTAAACTATCTGATGCACAGCAGTCATGATTTACGATCTCCTGCTTCATTTAGTGTCTGTAAGCTTCCAGAAAGACAGAAGACTCTTTAATATCTAACGTTGAGTATAAATGAGCCCTTATATTGACGCAACTCTCATATCTGTATGAGAACTTGTCTATTTGAAACAAAGCAACAGTAACTACCGCAAACGTCATTACAACAAATATCCACCAGAGGGCAGCGAAGAGTCAGGAGTTTCTGACGATAAACGTGACGATGGTGTCGGAAGTCGTACTGTCTTTGAGGCCTTTAAACACGGACAGAAAAATTGTTTTTGCACATAAATCTCCCCAGAAAGTTCCTGCTATTTTTAAGACTTCTGAGTCGTGTGCTAACATCTTGTCTCGCTTAAATAATCTAATTCACAGCAGTCATGATTTACGATCTCCTGCTCTGCGACTCTTATGTCTGAACATTAAGTCAGCTTACATACAAATAAAATGACTTTGATTTTGCCTGCAAACATCAGATTTTGACCCAAGATTGAAGTTGAAATGTCTCTTAGCTACTAAAGCTTTAAGGAAAACTTAACATCACAGTAAAATTACTATTTGTGTGACATAATGGTGTGTAAACAAAAAAAAAATAGTATAAAGAGAGACAAAGTCCACTTATGGAGCGCCATTTGTCTCCTGTGTAACAGAAGAAAAAACTTCCATTTGTCATGTTTTTACCAACATAAGTGCTAACCCTAACAGTTAGGGTTAGGCCTAACCCTAACCCTAATTTAAGGGCAAAATGTGCATTGTTTAACATGATAAAGATTGTTAAAAAAGTAAAATAGATGCGCGTGAATGATAAATGTTGGGTCTGAGGACAACAAGCTTGAAAATAATAAAAATCGAGACTATCGCCCCTTAAAAAGAGACCCCATCTGTCATTTGTACAGTTCATTACAACCTATATTCAGTTAACAGCACCCTCTAGTGGTCGTAGTAATTATGGACGTGCGAAGGTGGAAGTGACATTATGGAGTGTGAACACAAAAGTTGAGTATAAAGAGTGACAAAGTCCACTTGTTTGTGTCCTGTGTAACAAAAGAAAAAACGTCCATTTGTCACGTTAACATGATAAAAGATTGTTAAAAAAGTAAAATAAATGCATGTAACTGCTCAGAGTGAAGCAGAACAGACTCCTACTTTTTCCATTTCCTTTTTGTCTTTGTTCACCATTGATGCATGTCCAAAAAACAAACTTTTGTCAAGAATTCAAGGTAATAAATGTTGAGTTACGACATATAAATAGTCATTTTGGGAGTAAAGTATCCTTTAAGAGCAGTTTAAGAGTGTGTTAACAGGTGTCGGAGAGAACGACTGCAACAGTGAAATCTGATAAATGTCACTCAGTTCGGTCTGAGAACAACAAGCTTAAAAATGATAAAATTGAGATTATCGTCCCCCAAAAACCATCACACATGTCGTTTGTACACTTCATTATGACCTGGATTAAGTTAACAGCGCCCACTAGTGGTCGTAGTAATTTTGGATGTACAAAGGCAGAAGTGACATTATGGAGCGTGAACACAAAAGTTGAGTATAAAGAGTGACAAAGTCCACTTACGGAGCGCCGTTTGTGTCCCGTGTAGCAGAAGTAAAAACTTCCATGTGTCACATTTTTACGTTTTTTTTTACAATCTTTTATCATGTTGAACCATGCACATTATGCCCTAAACTCAGGGAAGTCGTTATAAAGTCTAAACTGGATGAAACTGTTGATCTTCTGCCACTGTTAATTTTGGAAACACTCCTATTGGATATTTGAGGGTAAAATTTGGAGATCCTAGCTTGGTGTTTCTGGTTCGAGGCTGGTCTGAACTCATTATCCCGTAGTTTGAATGGTTTACTAAATGTTGCAAAGATGTTTGATATTTACGACTAAAATCCTGCATCGTAAAAGGAAATGCAATTAAATATTCAGCAGAAAATCAGCAAGAGCAAACAAGAGCGAGTGGTAAGAATCACCAACAAATTTGAGACTTTTAGGTCATTTTCAGCACATTAAATTGCCCGTTATATTAATTGTATTATCAGACAGCGACCTCTAGTGGCCGTGTTGATTATTACAGCAGCGAAGGAGGAAGTGACGTCGTATAAGGAGCGACAGCGTCTGTGCAAGGAGGAAGGTTCAGGAGGTGGAAGGCTCCTTAAATACACGACTTCCAACGAAAAAAGGACAAGATTCGATTCCTGTGAGGTTTTTAATCCAGATCTTTTTCTACTAAACTGACCACATCATTTTGCCAATGTATAGCTCATTTTAAAGGTATTTAATCCAAATTATAATGGGTTTAACCTAAATCTAACCATTATTTTCTGAAGCTAAACAGTCATTTTGGCGCCTAAATCTAAAGAAACTGAAAGTAAAACTGAAGACTGAAAATGTATTGGCTTGATAACAACCATCTGAACATATAGTAGGTGGAGCAGACACCTTCTAACATAATCTAAAGTTTTGGCTGAGAATCCGAGTCATTTTCTGAAGCTAAACAGTCATTTTGGCGCCTAAATGTAAAGAAACTGAAAGTAAAATTGAATAAACGACAACCAGCAATTTACTGGGTTGATAACAACCTTCTGCACATATAGTAGGTGGAGCAGACACCTTATAACCTCTAATGTACAGCCTCTAAAGCCTGATAACGGCCATTTGTTGGGCTGGTAAAATCAAAAATGTATGCAAATGCAAGTTTTTGCTGAGAATCTGAGTCATTTTCTGAAGCTAAGCAGTCATTTTGGCGCCTAAATTTAAAGAAACTGGAAGCAAAATTTAAGAAACGACGACCAGCAATTTACTGGGTTGATAACAACCTTCTGCACATATAGTAGGTGGAGCAGAAACCTTCTTACTTCTGATATATGAAGCTGATAACGGACATTTATTTGGCTAGTAAATAACAAGTTTATGTGAAAATTGTGACCGCTGTCCTGAAATAATTCATATAAACGCTTCGTGTTGTCCTGCACCATGAGAGAATCTTCTGGTGCATTCATTCTTTGGATTAAAACACTAAAAAAAATAACATTTTAAAACCCTCTAGTGTGCACCAGGCCGCTGCTACTAGCAAACACGCCACAATCTGTGACCAAAACCAGCTAAATCTGATCTTTAAAACCCAGATACCCGGAGTGAAATCAACCGGTCGCGTCTAACTAAACAGCAAGAAAGCAAATCAGCTCATTCACCAAAACTCTTTCTGACAATCAGCAGGACAGGCTTCCTACTTCTCTTTTTAGATTAAAAATCCCCTAAATGATTGCATGACATGTTCAGGGCTGTGGTCATTTCTGCAACTCAACCAAACAAATAGTTTCCCTTAATTTTATACAATTATTCAACTTATAAATTATATTTTAGGACATTTTCTCTCAAGAGGCATTGTTGACTTATCTACAATGCCAAGATTTTAATCCAAAGAGAGCATTTTTTGTGTATTTTTGGTCGAAAAAGATAAAATTTTAAGATTTTGACTCACATTTTTAACTCAAAATGTGTGTCAGGGCTACGAAATTTGGTCAGAATTGCAAAATGGACTAGTTCAGAATCAAAAAAGCAGGAAAGGGCAGTATTTTATGAAGGTATTTTATGTGTCAAAATACCATTTTTACCATCTTGTGGTGCTGCAGAGAAATAAAGAATTTTCGGGCAGAAATTTGGTCACACCATGGTAATTTAAACATATTTTTCAAGGAACATTTGAATATTTGTGCCAAAATTATAATCCTGCAAATTGTGGATCTTTCACAATTTCAGTCCAAATAATTGCAATTTTCTTCCAAATCCTGCAGCTTTAACTTAGGTATTATTTAATCTTAAACCCCTAAAATTTGCAGAAATACCACAAAGAACTGAAGCTCCTTGGTGGCGTCTGCAGCCCTAAACATGATGCATGCATCATTTCCATTTTTTTTCCCAGTTAAAACCTGCAAGCAAACAGATTTTTCTTTCAAAGAGTTTCCTTGAAGGGATCAGCAGCAGCTGAAGCTTGACATTTAGCATGTGACGGTCTGCTGGGAGGGAAACAGGCTGATTCTGATCAGAATACCGTGACATTTTCCAGCGTTTTAAAAAATCAGCATCCACACGTTGGGTTGTTTTTTCTCTCTAAGTGTGGGGAAACAAACACAAATGCCAGATTCCAGCAGCCCTGTCCCTCTGGGGGTGGGGGTTTCTTTTTAGCCTGATATGAAATGGAACATCAAAGCTAATATTAACAATCAAGAATGCATCTTTTTTAACAAGAGGTCTGGTAGATAGAATCACAATACTGGCTCTTCATTCCCTCCGTTGGCTCTATTTTACAGTCTTCGACTCTGTCCAGACTCTTTTTAGCCAATGAAAAATAAAAAAAAATCACACTGATGCATACAGATTCGCACATTTACACTCCAGTTTGGGGCTTTTAGTCCAGTTTGACAGAAAGATGAACCCCGAAATGTTGAGAACACCAAAGTTTTATGATGGAAATATAAAGTTTGAGTCCCCAGCGTGCAGAAACTGCTGGATAATAATTTGCATATGTTGCGCAATCTGTGTAATTAAGGTAATTAGCATGAATTAGCATTAGCATAAATTAGTTTTTCCAAGAAGCGCACCATGGTGCATAAATTAATTTTCTCATTTTGACCTTTTTTTCGTGATTTCAAAATTTTTTGTCATTTTGACTTTTTTCATGTGATTTCAACTTTTTCTTTTCATTTTTGCAATTTCTTGTCACTTTAACTTTTTTTCACATTATTTTGACGATTTTCTCGAAATTTCGACTTTTTTACGTGATTTCAACTTTTTTTTTGTCTTTTTGACTTTTTTCGCTTGACTTCAACTTTTTCCTTTTCATTTTGACAATTTTCAGTTTTTTTGGGGCGATTTAAATGGATTTTTGGAGGATAAAAATGTTCAGTGTTCAGGAATAAATTGGATCCTCAAGTTATTTCTGAATGCCACAATAATTGTAACACTTGGAGTGGTATTGGGCATCCTGTCGCTCCTCGAATTTAGATAAAATCACATCTTTGAATGATGGAACACCAGAAAAAACATGCTAACATTGTATCATTCAGCCAAGCAGCTCCTATAATAAGACCAATATAGGGGATTATGCTAATTTATGCTAATAAACTCAGTTACATAAATTTCAAGATTTCAAAGTCAAGAGAAATTGTCAAAATGAAAATAAAAAGTTGAAGTCACATGAAAAAAGTCAAAATGATAAAAAAAATTGAAATCATGGAGAAAAAAGGTAAAAATAACAAAATAACGATTACATAATAATTAATTAATACATTTTTCAACCAGGTTTAAATAGTGATTTTGAATCTTGAAAATGTCAGATATGGACTCAGCATCATCGTATAGGTAGATTATGCTAATTTATGCTAATTAGCTCAATTACATAAATTGCCCCCCATATGCAAATTAGCAACCGGCAGTTTCTGCATGCTGGGAACCCAAACTATATATTTCCACCATAAAACTTTGGTGTTCTCAACATTTCCAGGTCTTGTTGAACCAGTCACAGCAAGAAAAAAGGAAATAAAATACACACACTGGCCACGAGAACAAACCAAAAATCTGTATCTGGAACTAAAAATCATGCTTTTTTAAAAATCTCTTACCACCTTTGGCCAGGCACGTCTGAGGAACTGAACTAAACTTGTTGTAGGCACCAAGTATTTCCCCTTATTGAGTCAGGAAAACGAAACACAAATGTTATTTTTTGCCCGTGGGGCTCGTGGTAGCTTACTTTAAGCTTGTTTTGTGCTTACAAGCCAACGTGGAGACGTCGGCTGTCAAACTCATATGGCAAAGTGAGTCTGCAGGCTGCAGCCGGTGCATGCAGCGCGTACAGGCGGGGCCCCGGCCGCTGCAGGGGCCTATGGGCTTTCTCCAAGTCAGTGCAACAACACCAGCATCACACAGCTCCTCTGCTCTCTGCACCAACACCAGCAGCAGCACACTAGTTTTCCTTTAATTCCAGCGGGTGAGAAGTGGCAGCAGCTCCCAGTGTGCAGGTCCAAACATTTCCAACATTTCCACGTTCTGAAAGATTCTGCAGATACATTATCTCAAGGATGTGATGATTTTTGAGATCAAAATGTCCTTAATTTATTGCATGACATGTTCAGGGTTGGGGCCGATTTTCTACCAACTCATGCAGCTTTAAATAATGTGTATTTAAAACTCCTTGAGTTGTTAAAACCCTCAAATTTAATGCAGGAATATCACCAAGAACTGGAGCTCTTCAATGGTGGCTGCAGCCCTGAACATGATGCATGCAGCATTTCCAGTTCTTGTGTTTTTTTTTCTATCTAAAAACAACATTTCTAACATTTCCACAGTCTGACAGATTCTGCAGAAACAATATCTTAAAGACATGATGATTTTTGAGATAAAAATGATGTCTTTATTTATCTTTGAGATCAAAATGTCCTAATTTATTGCATGACATGTTCAGGGCTGCGGCCAATTTTCTATCAACTCATGCAGCTTTAAATTATGTGTATTTAAAACTCCTTGAGTTTTTAAAATACCCCAAATTTAATGCAGAAATATCAGCAAGAACAGGAGCTGCAGAGCTGAACATGATGCATGCAGCATTTCTAGTTTTTGTATGTTTTTCTAAAAAAAAAAACCCACCATTTCCACGTTCTGAAAGATTCTGCAGACACATTATCTTAAGGATGTGATGATTTTTTTTTTAGATCAAAGTGTCCTAATTTATTGCATGACATGTTCAGGGCTGGGGCCAGTTCTCCAACTCAACCCCACAAATAGTTTCTCTATAAATTTAATACATTTATTAAACTTTTAAATGATATTTAAGAATATTTTATCTCAAGAGGCCTTGTTGCTTTCTCTACAGTGACAAGAATATATTCCTAATGGAGCATTTTTATTGTATTTTTGGTCAAAAACGTTCACTTTTGAGAATTTTGACTCAAAAATTTGTGTCAATTAATGACATTTTTTACCAAAAGACAACAGTTTCCAGACATTTACTACATTTATTTAACTTTTGAATTATATTTTAGGATATTTTTTGTTGCATTATCTACAAAGCCAAAAATTGAATCCAATAGAACACAATTAATGTATTTTTGGTCTAAATTTTAACAATTTGGCTCAAAAATGTGTGTCAGGGCCACACAACTAACACAATTTGGTCAGAATCAAAAAATCAGAACGGTATTGTGGCGCTGCAGAGAAATAAAGAAATTTTGAGCAAAAATTTGGTCACACCATGGTCATTTAAACATATTCTTCAAGGAAAATTTGAATATTTATGCCCAAATTATCATCCTTCAAATCATGGCCCTTTCACAGTCAAAATAACTTCAATTTTCTCTCAAATCATGCAGCTTTAATTTATGTGTAATTAAAACCCAAATTTGCAGAAATACCAGCAAGAAGTGGAGCTCCTCAGTGGAGGCTGCAGCCCTGAACATGATGCATGCAGCATTTCTAGTTTTTGTATGTTTTTCTATTTAAAAACAACACCATTTCCACATTCTGAAAGATTCTGCAGCCACATTATCCTAAGGAGAGGGGCAGTATTTGTAAAATGCAGATGATGTGTTAAATTGTGGAGCTGCAGAGAAATAAAGACTTTTTGAGCAGAAATTTGGTCACACCATGGTCATTTAAACATATTTTTCAAGGAAAATTTGAATATTTATGCCAAAATCATCATCCTACAAATTGTGGACCTTTCACAATATCATTCAAAAATAACTGCAGCTTTAATTTATGTGTATTTTAACCTTAAACCCCTAAAATGTGCAGAAATATCACCAAGAACTGGAGCTGCTCAGTGTTGGCTGCAGCCCTGAACATGATGCATGCAGCATTTCCATTTTTTGTACGTTTTTCTATTTTTAAAAAATCATTTCCAATATTCCCACAGTCTGAAAGATTCTGCAGCCACATTGTCATAAGGACGTGATGATTTTTTTAGATCGAAATTTCCTAATTTATTGCATGACATGTTCAGGGTTGGGGCCAATTTTCTACCAAATCATGCAGCTTTAAATTATGTGTATTTAAAACTCCTTGAGTTGTTAAAAAAAAAATCCAAATTTGCAGAAATAAGACCAAGAACTGAAGCTGCTCAGTGTTGGCTGCAGCCCTGAACATGATGCATGCAGCATTTCCATTTTTTGTACGTTTTTTCTATTAAAAAAAAAAAAAATTCCAACATTTCCACGTTGTGAAACATCCTGCAGCCACATTATCCTAAACATGAGCATGTTGCCGAGCTATGTGGTGATCTGATCATTGTACAGATGTCTGGAAGGTGACAGAGAGAGAGAGAGAGAGAGAGAGAGAGATAAAGAGATAAAGCGGCTCATGCCCTGCAGCATCTGAACCGTATCAGTTTGTGGAAAGCCTGCTTGAAGTCCTCGTTGGACATGGTGTAGATGATGGGGTTGATTAAAGAGTTGAGGTAACCCAGCCAGGTGAAAATGTCAAATAGCTCCGGGTGGAAGCAGGACTCGCAGACAGGCACTAGGAGAGTGTAAATGAAAAAGGGCAGCCAGCAGATGATGTAGGCTCCCAGGATTATTCCCAAAGTTTTGGTGGCCTTCCTCTCCTGGCGGCGGAGATCCGCTTCTTCTCCAGCAGCGCGTCGGACACGGTGACTTTCACCTGGTTCACGTTGGCGGAGGAGGAGGTAGTGTCGCAGCACGAGGAGGAGGGTGTCCGTTCGTCCCGTAGTTGAGGGAGGTGGAGGACGCCACGGAGCCGGGCGAGTTGGTGATGAGGTGCGCCGAGGTGAGCCTCTTCCCGGGCTTGTTGTGGCTCTGCTTCAGGATGCGCTTCCGCGCCTCCACGTAGAT